>NC_092647.1:9784834-9811630 GCF_039555335.1 Amphiura filiformis
ATGGTCGTTGAAGAGGAAAAACAGTGGCTACCTGGAAAAAAATTGGTACAAAGCTGATTTTTGCACCAGACAAGCAGAATATATCATAGAACATCATATCCAAAATCCGAAAAAATCCTCTTTGGGGAATTCGTTTTATCCAAGATGGCCGCCAAAATGGCCGCCACAACATATAATTAGCTGTATCTTAGCTTCTAAAGCAGATATGATGCTGATTTTAGTGTCTTTGAATAGGTTTAAGAGGTCAGAGAATTCAAATTATTTGTACAAATCTAACACACTAATGTCTTCAATTACACTGAATCAAGATGGCCGCCAAAATGGCCGCCACCACATATGATTAGATATATCTCCGCTTCTGAAGCAGATATGATGATGATTTGAGTGTCCTTGAATATATTTCAGAGGTCAAAGAATTCAAATTTGTACGTATCTAAAACACTGAAGTCTTCATTCACACTGGAATCCAAGATGGCCGCCAAAATGGCCGCCACCACCACGTGTTATGTTTAGGTATATTTTGGCTTATGAAGCAGATATGATAATGATTTTAGTGTCTTTGAATAGGTTTTAGGAGTCAATTTTGTATTTATCTTCATAAGTATATGTCTTTACTGACACTGCAATCCAACATGGCCATCAATATTGCTAAAAATCAAACATGATTAGCTAAATATCTCAGCTTCTGAAGCCAATATAATGGTGATTTTAATCTTTAAATAGGTTTGTAAGAGAACGTAGGTTTTAAGGGTCAGAGAATTGTTGCAATTACTTAAAACCCGGGCTTATAACAATCAAGTGCAAGTCGCAATAGAATCCCAAATAGCTGCCACCACATGTGAATATATATCTCAGCTTCTGAAGCAAAAGTAGCTGTCTTCGTTCTCATCTACAGGTATAATCGCCTCAGCATTTTGGCAATGTTCTCCTGTGTAATCTTCACAAGCTGTGACACATTTAAGTCCATTTTTGTGACAGGATCATCCGTTATTTACACAAGAATTCCTGGAGGAAAGTTTACAATCGCATCGTACAAGCTTAAGCAACATATGTGGTGCTACATCTAAATTCGTAAGGATCGGTGCTAGAACGATGTCAGAGTGTTTCCAGCCCCATTGCTTTAAATTGGATTCAAGCCATTGTTTGTTAGCTTTCTCCAAAGTATGACCTGTAAAAGAACCCACAGACTGTGAAAATACGCTGCCCTTTCAGTAGGTGAAAGCTTTTGTAGATAGCTGTGGATCAAATGATGCTTTATTTGATGATACCATCGCCATGGATTAAGCGAACCGTAGAACGTTTAAAGAATCTTCTTCTCTGCCACCATATAAGAAAACAAATAATCTGATGCCAGCTGTACCAATCTGTTCTAATGTCGCCTCAGGATCGCTCATCTAGGATGATATCTGCTGCAATTCTTTCATCTTCTTCAACAAACTTGTCTTTCCATGTCCAAATGTTGCAGAAGTTGAGTCGCAACCACTCCATGCATGGATAAACAGGAGGTCTTGAACTTTCCAAACCACCAACCCTTTCTTCTCTGAATGGAAGTACATAAGATATCAGCCATAGTCTGGTCTCAATGGTACATCAAAAGGACAAGTATATCTGTGTCATCTGCTACAACAGGTACTTCTCTTCCTTGTCTTGCAAATTGAAGGGTACATTCCACTATCAAAGTGTCAGGATCTCCAGTACTATTGTGCACGATCAGAACTAATAATAGCTTCAGAACTAATAATTGTTTCCACAATATATCTACATAGAAAGAAGGGTGAATTTTATGCGCATTTTGATACCCCCATTTGTCAAATGTCGTTCAATATTAACAACACAGTAGTGCTTTTGAACAAAAATACGCGAATTTAGAGTTGCAGTTTACAGCGACCAATGGTTATTACGCAAGCATTGTAGTACGCAAAACCCTCCATTTATCTGCGCGTTGACTTCAAATAACTGCAACTTTTAAATATGGGTATTTTTCTTTAAAAACAGTGCTGTGTTTTTACGTTATTTTCATCATACTACACCCTTAGGAACCGTGGACGTCCACGGTTGGAAGTGTGTCTTCAGTTGAAGGTGTATAAACTATCAAAGTGTCAGGATCTCCAGTACTATTGTGCACGAACTGACCATTGGTTTCCAAGTATCGACTCAGCAGCGAGATAAACTGACTGTTGTTCTTCTCATTCGAGAGAAAAGGTCTGCTGGTCATGGTGAGAAGTTTGAGAACCTTCATAGATTCTGTGAGCTGAATATGATAAGAACAAATGCCAGTTTATCTCGCTGCTGAGTCGATGGATGGTGCACAATAGTACCGGAGATGCTGACACGTTGATAGTGGAATGTACCCTTCAAGACAATGTTCAAGACAAGGAAGAGAAATGCCACTGGGGACCAGAATATAGCTGATATCGGTGGGTTGGAAAGTTCAAGACCTTATTAACAACGTTGGTGAAGTATTGACATTCCATCTCAGGTCCTGTTTATCCATGCATGGAGTGGTTGTGACTCCACTTCTGCAACATTTGGACATGGAAAGACAAGTTTGTTGCAGAAGATAAGAAGAATTGCAGCAGATATCATCCTAGATGAGCGATCCTGAGGCGACATTAGAACAGATTGGTACAAATGGCATCAGATTATTTGTTCATTTTGTTGTCTTATGTGGTGGCAGAGAAGAAGATTCTTTAAACGGTCTGCGGTTCGCTTAATTCATGGCGATGGTATCATCAAATAAAGCATCACCTGATCCACAAAAGCTTCCACCTAGTTAAAAAGAGCAGCATATTTTCACAGTCTGAGTGTTCTTTTGCAGGTCATACTTTGGAGAAAGCTCACAAACAATAACTTGGATCCAAATCGATGGGGTTGGAAACTCTCTGACACCGTACTAGCACCGGTCCTTACGGATGTAGATACAGCACCACACGGCTGGCTTTGTTTGTATGATACAAATGTAAACTATCCTCCAGGAGTCCTTGTGGAAATAACGGATGTTCCTGTGTCAAAAAGGGATTTAAATGTGTCACAGCTTGTGGAGATTGCAGAGGAGAAAATTGCCAAAACGCTGAGGTGATTATACTTGCAGATGAAGTCGAAGATAGCTACCTTTGCTTCAGAAACTGAGATAATTATAGAAAATCATGTGGTGGCAGCTTTTTTGGATTCTATTGTTACTGAGCACTTACTTCTGTGTTTTAAGTAATTGCAACATTGAAATCTGCAACCCTAAAACCTACATTTTCTTAAAAGCCTCATCATCATCATCAGTCGGCTGCGGAGCAGGCGACGACAAGCTTTCTCCAACTAATGCGATCTTGGGCAAGCGAAACAATTTTGTTTGGCTGCAGCATCCCTTCAGTATCTCCCAGGAGGTGCTGGACATACTGTAAGTACAGTGTGCGTGGCCGTCCCGGTTTCCTCTTCCCATGTGGTGGAATATAAAGCGCATATTCTTTCACAGGCTCGTCATCTTCAAGACGCAAAATATGGCCGAGAAATTTGAGTTGATGAATCTTTACTCTGGCAACCAGTGGAGTGGTGTTGGTCAGGTTGTAGATGGTTTCATTTGGAATCCGATCCACACGCTTGATGTTTAACATGACTCTGTAGCAAGATGTTGCAAATGCATTGATCTTGTCTTAAAAGCCTATTCAAAGATTAAAATCATCATTATATTGGTTTCAGAAGCTGAGATATACAGTTAAGCATGTTTGATTTTAGCCATATTGAGGATCATCTTGGATTACAGTGTGAGTGAAGACTTGACTTAGTATATACTTTAGATAAATACAAAATTGACTTCTGCGTCACCTAAAACCTATTCAAAGACACTAAAATCATTATCATATCTGCTTCATAAGCCAAAATATACCTAAATATAACACGTAGTGGTGGCGGCCATTTTGGCGGCCATCTTGGATTCCAGTGTGAATGAAGACTTCAGTGTTTTAGATACGTACAAATTTGAATTCTTTGACCTCTGAAATATATTCAAGGACATTAAAATCATCATCATATCTGCTTCAGAAGCGGAGATATATCTAATCATATGTGGTGGCGGCCATTTTGGCGGCCATCTTGGATTTTAGTGTAATTGAAGACATCAGTGTGTTAGATTTGTACAAATTTGAATTCTCTGACCTCTTAAACCTATTCAAAGACACTAAAATCATCATTCTATCTTCTTCAGAAGCTAAGATACAGCTAATTATATGTTGTGGCGGCCATTTTGGCGGCCATCTTGGATTTCAGTGTGATTGAAGACATCAGTGTGTTATATTTGTACAAATTTAAATTCTCTGACCTCTTAAACCTATTCAAAGACACTAAAATCATCATTATATCTGCTTTAGAAGCTAAGATACAGCTAATTATATGTTGTGGCAGCCATTTTGGCGGCCATCTTGGATAAAACAAATTCCCCAAGGAGGATTTTTTCGGATTTTGGATATGATGTTTTATGATGTATTCTGCTTATCTGGTGCAAAAATCAGCTTTGTACCAATTTTTTCCGGGTCAAAATGTCCAACGACCATACTATATATGTTTGTATTATATCATGTATAACATGCCTATATGCCTAGTATTGCTATGTAGAAACGGAAATCATTGCATCACCCATTGAATGCCCGGGGCACATCAAAAAAAATTGGTGGGTATGTTCCCCCTGAATTTTGAGGTGGTGGGTCTTTTGGAGCTGATGGTGTACCGGTAAAAGGGTGTCTTTTGGAGCTGCAAACAAGTAAAGTGGGAACTTTTGGAGCTGCGAACAGTCCAAATCAACGGTCACCTGAAAAAAACCCAGAAATATAAGGAATAAACTTTGTGGTCTTTTAGAGCTAAATTATCAAAATCAAGGGTCTTTCGGAGCTCTATTTTGGTCAAATTTAGGGGGTCTTTCGGAGCTGCGAAATCTAGAAGGGGGGGGTCTTTCCGATTCGGGGGAACATACCCGTGCGGTCATTTGTGTTAAGTGCCCACCACCACCACCACCTCCCCCCCCCCACCACCACCACGACCACCCCACACCCACACCCCCCCACACACACACACCGGGATTGAATATAGGCCTACATACGACAGTCAAGTCTGCAGTAAGGATATATCTCGCAGATAGCCTAGTATTATAATCAATGATTGAATGAAACACATTTAAATTTCCAGATATATACCGCACATAATGTTTTATAATTAAATTTTACAGCTGGCCCATTCCATGTCAACTCCAGGGATGTGCACCGCAGCACCTCTTCAATTTTTTTCTTTTTCTGTGTGGTGGTAGATATTGATGAGAAAGTAAAATCCCGAAAATTTGAGCTTCATACTCCATTTCGTTTTCCCGTGGCATCAATTTGAAATTTAGAGGGGTCAGCGTAAAAATGTGTCGCAACGCGAAAGACGATGTTTGGAGGTCCATGAATGTATAAAGGGAACCATTTACAACTTTGAAAAGTATGTATTCTGGGGTACTTATTTGTGTAGAATTCAAATCTGGCATCAGAAAACTTGTAACTCCGTTACGTTCAAAGATATAGGGCCCTCAAAATGCAACTTCGTCCATCCAGGACCAACTTTGGGGGTCAAAACTCCAAAAGTAAAAATAATTGTATTGTCCATTTTTTTGCCAGTCAGAGCCCTTTGGTAGGACATTACTCTTAACCAATATTGAGCCTATTAGAATATTTTTAGCTGAGATATTACCCATGCAAAACCCCAATTGTACATTTTTGTACATTTTGACCCCCCTGAAAACCAATGTCAGGCATTTTGATCCACCATCAACTTCAGGTATGTTGAAAATATGTCCTTGGACAACATTTCTGAGAGATATTGGCTTTGGGACTCGATGGCTTCAACACATCAGTAAGGTTTGCATTCTCCATAGAGTTGTACATAAGTCATTATACATGCGAAATCAAAAATGTGTACAACTCTATGGATTCCCTTTATACATTTATGGACCTCCAAACGTTGTATTTCGCGTTGCGACACATTTTTTACACTGACCCCCCTAAATTTCAAATTTATGCCACGGGAAAACGAAATGGAGTATGAAGCTCAAATTTTCGGAATTTTACTTTCTCATCAATATCTACCACCACACAGAAAAAGAAAAAAATTGAAGAGGTGCTGCGGTGCACATCCCTGGAGTTGACATGGAATGGGTCAGCTGCCAATATTATAGGCCTAGGCCTATAACAAATTTTTATAAGCAAGCATGAATTAAGCTCTGTGCAAGTGGCAATTGAAGCGTTGATATATTGCAGTTATAGAAAACAAACCAAAATTCAACAAATGAGTGTTGTATTTTTCTTGAATAGGGACTATAGATTGCACTTTAAAATCATCGTAATCATTACTGATGAGATTCATAATGTTTTTCTTAAGCCATAATGAACGATCTTATATAATTTTATTGACATATTTGTAATGTTAACACCTGCCGAATTTGCGCCTAAATGGAATCGACCAAATTCGTTCTGTTTGTCAAGTCATCAACTGGTCAATGTTAACATAATGTTTAAAGTTTAAAGTTATAGGACTCCACGTTAAACACCCAAAATAGCCAGTAGGACTTTTTCACTTTACCTTATTATTTCGGCTTGATAAGTTCATCTGTGAAGTCAAAATTGAGCAAAAATGGTCATTTTTGGCACAAAATCCGATTTTTTGGCCCACTTTTTTTTCGTGCAACGTAAAAAAAAAATTCTTGGGCCAAAATTTTTTTTTATTCATTTTTAAAAACTAGATAAAAATATCTAGGAGCCGTTTTTTTATTTTTTTGAATTTTGACCAATTTTGTCATTGAAATGGGACAACTTTGGGAAATAAAGTCGCATCGAAAGAGGTATCAAAATGCGCAGAACAAAATATTCCATCTGTCGATTTCTTTATTCTGTAATTTAGTTTTAGGGGTCTGGAAGAAATAACTTTTGTTTTAAGTTTAATGATACTTTTTGTGCGCACTGTATATCAACAAGAGTGTATTTTTAAGTTGTTCTCACTTATTTGAATACGTTGTAATAACAATGCAAGCCGACCATTTCTATGCACTAGGATCCACAACATGTTCATCTATCAGGGCACAGTTCTTTAACCCCAATACATTTGTATATTCATTGAATGACCTCTGAAAATTTGGGTACAAAAACTCATACCCTGCAAATTGAGGTCAAATTTTGCACTATGATTGTTTAATTGAGGTTATTAAGCTATGCCATTGGGATGAGGACATTGTGGTCCATTATGTTTGCAACCTCCTCCCTGTTGGAATAACGTGTACATAGATTGCGAACATGCTTGGGATGACGTCACAATATGTGGTATGATAATGCAAAATTAGTCTGAAATCGGACATATTCAATTTTCAGTTTCTTATAGGATTCAAGTAGCAGCACTTACAAAGCTACATTTTGCAGAAAACTCCATTGAATTTGGACAACCAGTTCAAAATTATGAGCATAAAGAATTTCCAAAACAATAAGGAATCAAAAGGAAATACATACTTAATTTGTTTTGGCTATATCTCAAAATCAATATTACCGACTTCCGACTGATTTTACTTGATCACATCACATATGGTGATAGGGTGTATGTATAGTTCAAGGTTTCTTTGTTTTATCTTTTTTAAACATTGTAAATTGGTATACTTAATAATGAGTTTGGCATAATGCCCAATAGCGATTCGGCTCCTTGTTAACTTCATCATATTAAGCATGATTTCTCTTGAATCGGAGGACGTGCGATTATAAGTGATCACGGTATACGTTAAATAGAGGCAAGCGGCATGGCATATCAACCAATGACGAGCCTTGATAGTGTCCGTTTGTATGCAATGCGCGTGCGCCACGTCGTCGCTCAGCGGCAAGCGGCATGGTAGTATGAAACCAGCATTAGTTGACGGTCCAATGCCGCACCGTCTAATCCATGAACTCCATTTCAAGAGCATTCATGAGTAAAATGAATTTATTTAAATAAATAGCATAGGTATACGAATCACCTTCGGCATACGTCCTAACTCGTATCGAATTATAATTAGTGATATTTTGTTTTTTGTTTTGTTTTGTGTTTTAAAACGATATTGTAACATTATCATAAGAAATAGAACTGTCTTTCTTTTCCACAAAATGTTAGTTTCACTGTCAGATAGGCCTATGCCTCCTTTGAATTTTAACCCGGACAGATGAGGCAAAAGAAAAATAATAGTTAATTAATAGCTATATAATTCCAGCGCATAATGTCGCCAATGCGTGTCACGCTGTTGATCATGACTGAGGTCGGCCTTTTGATGTGTGACCTTCCCGCACCCTGTGTTACGAACATACGCGTTCGACTATTATTTCGATCGTATTAAAATTTCGATCGTATTGAACGACGTACTCAGATTTTATCACAACTGAAGACCTGAGCGCAAAGAAGACCGTAAGTCTACTTGGCCCCTCCACATGTATACACTAAAGTTACGTATTAGTTTCTTAGGGTTTTATAATGTTTAATACATGTTCCAGGGTGAAAACATAATGAAAGGTTGTGAAAGATTTGTTTCATGAAAGGTTGTGATAAAACATTACCAAACTATTCGAAACTACTAGTATATGCAACTTTAGTGTATACATGTTGAGGGGCCAAGTGGACTTACGGTCTTCTTGCGCTCAGGTCTTCCTACAGCACCTAAAGCCTTGGTTTTAGCAGGGTATGCTATTAGTGTACTGAAGTATATCAATCGTGAAAAAACAACTTTGAAAAACATTGAGGGCGTCCTCCTTAGAAAATGTTACAATATAGCTTTGATTTTGTTCAACATGTTCAATGTTTCGTAGTCTTTTATCATCATAAACGGGTATAATGGTTATATATATTTTTTATTTTTACCTCTTGGTGCTGGTATAATCAGGTATAATAGACATTAGCATGCATGATAGACGCTCTGTGAATTTGTGCTTGCTATATAAAAGTTATATTATTTGCTGTATATTGATTAATTTTTGATTTTTGATGCTTACTACCTGCATGTAGCTAATTTCAATTAGTTGCTGTAATATATTTTCATTGTTTATCCCTGAGGAGGGCAGTTTATCCAGAGATGCCACTTTTGAGGTTTTAGCCTGAATTCAGTTTTTTTGCGAGTCCAAATTCACGCAGTGGCGTCTCTGTATAAGCTCAAAAAGTCGGTTGTATCTTTATTATTTTACTTTTGTCCATCCATGTGGTTTGGATTTTTACTATGTGCAGTGTTTGTGTACACCGCCATGGTTTACATACTGCATAATAGTTTTTATCATTTACATTTATTTCCCACATGAAGTTGGTATACCTGGTTCGAATCTTTCTGTTTTATATATTCTAGGTGTGTGTTTCATACCTCGTCTTACTTTGTAATGATATAGTTTGTATTTTTACCCATTTGGTATTAACGAGAGCCCTTAATGTACAGAAATGCCACTAGAGTGCTAACCCTTTCAGACCAAAGTAACATGAAAGCAGTATAAAATGATGAACATAATTATGGGCAGTTCCAACATACACATTTTTACACTGACCCCCCTAAATTTCAAATTTATGCCACGGGAAAACGAAATGGAGTATGAAGCTCAAATTTTCGGAATTTTACTTTCTCATCAATATCTACCACCACACAGAAAAAGAAAAAAAATTGAAGAGGTGCTGCGGTGCACATCCCTGGAGTTGACATGGAATGGGTCAGCTGCCAATATTATAGGCCTAGGCCTATAACAAATTTTTATAAGCAAGCATGAATTAAGCTCTGTGCAAGTGGCAATTGAAGCGTTGATATATTGCAGTTATAGAAAACAAACCAAAATTCAACAAATGAGTGTTGTATTTTTCTTGAATAGGGACTATAGATTGCACTTTAAAATCATCGTAATCATTACTGATGAGATTCATAATGTTTTCTTAAGCCATAATGAACGATCTTATATAATTTTATTGACATATTTGTAATGTTAACACCTGCCGAATTTGCGCCTAAATGGAATCGACCAAATTCGTTCTGTTTGTCAAGTCATCAACTGGTCAATGTTAACATAATGTTTAAAGTTTAAAGTTATAGGACTCCACGTTAAACACCCAAAATAGCCAGTAGGACTTTTTTCACTTTACCTTATTATTTCGGCTTGATAAGTTCATCTGTGAAGTCAAATTTGGGCCAAAATCCTCATTTTTGGCCCAAAATCCCAAAAAACGTTTTTTTTGCCCACTTTTTTTTCGTGCAACGTAAAAAAAAAATTCTTGGGCCAAAATTTTTTTTTATTCATTTTTAAAAACTAGATAAAAATATCTAGGAGCCGTTTTTTTATTTTTTGAATTTTGACCAATTTTGTCATTGAAATGGGACAACTTTGGGAAATAAAGTCGCATCGAAAGAGGTATCAAAATGCGCAGAACAAAATATTCCATCTGTCGATTTCTTTATTCTGTAATTTAGTTTTAGGGTCTGGAAGAAATAACTTTTGTTTTAAGTTTAATGATACTTTTGTGCGCACTGTATATCAACAAGAGTGTATTTTAAGTTGTTCTCACTTATTTGAATACGTTGTAATAACAATGCAAGCCGACCATTTCTATGCACTAGGATCCACAACATGTTCATCTATCAGGGCACAGTTCTTTAACCCCAATACATTTGTATATTCATTGAATGACCTCTGAAAATTTGGGTACAAAAACTCATACCCTGCAAATTGAGGTCAAATTTTGCACTATGATTGTTTAATTGAGGTTATTAAGCTATGCCATTGGGATGAGGACATTGTGGTCCATTATGTTTGCAACCTCCTCCCCTGTTGGAATAACGTGTACATAGATTGCGAACATGCTTGGGATGACGTCACAATATGTGGTATGATAATGCAAAATTAGTCTGAAATCGGACATATTCAATTTTCAGTTTCTTATAGGATTCAAGTAGCAGCACTTACAAAGCTACATTTTGCAGAAAACTCCATTGAATTTGGACAACCAGTTCAAAATTATGAGCATAAAGAGTTTCCAAAACAATAAGGAATCAAAAGGAAATACATACTTAATTTGTTTTGGCTATATCTCAAAATCAATATTACCGACTTCCGACTGATTTTACTTGATCACATCACATATGGTGATAGGGTGTATGTATAGTTCAAGGTTTCTTTGTTTTATCTTTTTTAAACATTGTATATAAATTGGTATACTTAATAATGAGTTTGGCATAATGCCCAATAGCGATTCGGCTCCTTGTTAACTTCATCATATTAAGCATGATTTCTCTTGAATCGGAGGACGTGCGATTATAAGTGATCACGGTATACGTTAAATAGAGGCAAGCGGCATGGCATATCAACCAATGACGAGCCTTGATAGTGTCCGTTTGTATGCAATGCGCGTGCGCCACGTCGTCGCTCAGCGGCAAGCGGCATGGTAGTATGAAACCAGCATTAGTTGACGGTCCAATGCCGCACCGTCTAATCCATGAACTCCATTTCAAGAGCATTCATGAGTAAAATGAATTTATTTAAATAAATAGCATAGGTATACGAATCACCTTCGGCATACGTCCTAACTCGTATCGAATTATAATTAGTGATATTTTGTTTTTTGTTTTGTTTTGTGTTTTAAAACGATATTGTAACATTATCATAAGAAATAGAACTGTCTTTCTTTTCCACAAAATGTTAGTTTCACTGTCAGATAGGCCTATGCCTCCTTTGAATTTTAACCCGGACAGATGAGGCAAAAGAAAAATAATAGTTAATTAATAGCTATATAATTCCAGCGCATAATGTCGCCAATGCGTGTCACGCTGTTGATCATGACTGAGGTCGGCCTTTTGATGTGTGACCTTCCCGCACCCTGTGTTACGAACATACGCGTTCGACTATTATTTCGATCGTATTAAAATTTCGATCGTATTGAACGACGTACTCAGATTTTATCACAACTGAAGACCTGAGCGCAAAGAAGACCGTAAGTCTACTTGGCCCCTCCACATGTATACACTAAAGTTACGTATTAGTTTCTTAGGGTTTTATAATGTTTAATACATGTTCCAGGGTGAAAACATAATGAAAGGTTGTGAAAGGTTGTGATAAAACATTACCAAACTATTCGAAACTACTAGTATATGCAACTTTAGTGTATACATGTTGAGGGGCCAAGTGGACTTACGGTCTTCGTGCGCTCAGGTCTTCCTACAGCACCTAAAGCCTTGGTTTTAGCAGGGTATGCTATTAGTGTACTGAAGTATATCAATCGTGAAAAAACAACTTTGAAAAACATTGAGGGCGTCCTCCTTAGAAAATGTTACAATATAGCTTTGATTTTGTTCAACATGTTCAATGTTTCGTAGTCTTTTATCATCATAAACGGGTATAATGGTTATATATATTTTTATTTTTACCTCTTGGTGCTGGTATAATCAGGTATAATAGACATTAGCATGCATGATAGACGCTCTGTGAATTTGTGCTTGCTATATAAAAGTTATATTATTTGCTGTATATTGATTAATTTTTGATTTTTGATGCTTACTACCTGCATGTAGCTAATTTCAATTAGTTGCTGTAATATATTTTCATTGTTTATCCCTGAGGAGGGGCAGTTTATCCAGAGATGCCACTTTTGAGGTTTTAGCCTGAATTCAGTTTTTTTGCGAGTCCAAATTCACGCAGTGGCGTCTCTGTATAAGCTCAAAAAGTCGGTTGTATCTTTATTATTTTACTTTTGTCCATCCATGTGGTTTGGATTTTTACTATGTGCAGTGTTTGTGTACACCGCCATGGTTTACATACTGCATAATAGTTTTTATCATTTACATTTATTTCCCACATGAAGTTGGTATACCTGGTTCGAATCTTTCTGTTTTTATATATTCTAGGTGTGTGTTTCATACCTCGTCTTACTTTGTAATGATATAGTTTGTATTTTTACCCATTTGGTATTAACGAGAGCCCTTAATGTACAGAAATGCCACTAGAGTGCTAACCCTTTCAGACCAAAGTAACATGAAAGCAGTATAAAATGATGAACATAATTATGGGCAGTTCCAACATACACATTTTTTACACTGACCCCCCTAAATTTCAAATTTATGCCACGGGAAAACGAAATGGAGTATGAAGCTCAAATTTTCGGAATTTTACTTTCTCATCAATATCTACCACCACACAGAAAAAGAAAAAAAATTGAAGAGGTGCTGCGGTGCACATCCCTGGAGTTGACATGGAATGGGTCAGCTGCCAATATTATAGGCCTAGGCCTATAACAAATTTTTTATAAGCAAGCATGAATTAAGCTCTGTGCAAGTGGCAATTGAAGCGTTGATATATTGCAGTTATAGAAAACAAACCAAAATTCAACAAATGAGTGTTGTATTTTTCTTGAATAGGGACTATAGATTGCACTTTAAAATCATCGTAATCATTACTGATGAGATTCATAATGTTTTTCTTAAGCCATAATGAACGATCTTATATAATTTTATTGACATATTTGTAATGTTAACACCTGCCGAATTTGCGCCTAAATGGAATCGACCAAATTCGTTCTGTTTGTCAAGTCATCAACTGGTCAATGTTAACATAATGTTTAAAGTTTAAAGTTATAGGACTCCACGTTAAACACCCAAAATAGCCAGTAGGACTTTTTTCACTTTACCTTATTATTTCGGCTTGATAAGTTCATCTGTGAAGTCAAATTTGGGCCAAAATCCTCATTTTTGGCCCAAAATCCCAAAAAACGTTTTTTTGCCCACTTTTTTTTTCGTGCAACGTAAAAAAAAAATTCTTGGGCCAAAATTTTTTTTTTTTCATTTTTAAAAACTAGATAAAAATATCTAGGAGCCGTTTTTTTTTTTTTTTGAATTTTGACCAATTTTGTCATTGAAATGGGACAACTTTGGGAAATAAAGTCGCATCGAAAGAGGTATCAAAATGCGCAGAACAAAATATTCCATCTGTCGATTTCTTTATTCTGTAATTTAGTTTTAGGGTCTGGAAGAAATAACTTTTGTTTTAAGTTTAATGATACTTTTTGTGCGCACTGTATATCAACAAGAGTGTATTTTTAAGTTGTTCTCACTTATTTGAATACGTTGTAATAACAATGCAAGCCGACCATTTCTATGCACTAGGATCCACAACATGTTCATCTATCAGGGCACAGTTCTTTAACCCCAATACATTTGTATATTCATTGAATGACCTCTGAAAATTTGGGTACAAAACTCATACTCTGCAAATTGAGGTCAAATTTTGCACTATGATTGTTTAATTGAGGTTATTAAGCTATGCCATTGGGATGAGGACATTGTGGTCCATTATGTTTGCAACCTCCTCCCCTGTTGGAATAACGTGTACATAGATTGCGAACATGCTTGGGATGACGTCACAATATGTGGTATGATAATGCAAAATTAGTCTGAAATCGGACATATTCAATTTTCAGTTTCTTATAGGATTCAAGTAGCAGCACTTACAAAGCTACATTTTGCAGAAAACTCCATTGAATTTGGACAACCAGTTCAAAATTATGAGCATAAAGAGTTTCCAAAACAATAAGGAATCAAAAGGAAATACATACTTAATTTGTTTTGGCTATATCTCAAAATCAATATTACCGACTTCCGACTGATTTTACTTGATCACATCACATATGGTGATAGGGTGTATGTATAGTTCAAGGTTTCTTTGTTTTATCTTTTTAAACATTGTATATAAATTGGTATACTTAATAATGAGTTTGGCATAATGCCCAATAGCGATTCGGCTCCTTGTTAACTTCATCATATTAAGCATGATTTCTCTTGAATCGGAGGACGTGCGATTATAAGTGATCACGGTATACGTTAAATAGAGGCAAGCGGCATGGCATATCAACCAATGACGAGCCTTGATAGTGTCCGTTTGTATGCAATGCGCGTGCGCCACGTCGTCGCTCAGCGGCAAGCGGCATGGTAGTATGAAACCAGCATTAGTTGACGGTCCAATGCCGCACCGTCTAATCCATGAACTCCATTTCAAGAGCATTCATGAGTAAAATGAATTTATTTAAATAAATAGCATAGGTATACGAATCACCTTCGGCATACGTCCTAACTCGTATCGAATTATAATTAGTGATATTTTGTTTTTTGTTTTGTTTTGTGTTTTAAAACGATATTGTAACATTATCATAAGAAATAGAACTGTCTTTCTTTTCCACAAAATGTTAGTTTCACTGTCAGATAGGCCTATGCCTCCTTTGAATTTTAACCCGGACAGATGAGGCAAAAGAAAAATAATAGTTAATTAATAGCTATATAATTCCAGCGCATAATGTCGCCAATGCGTGTCACGCTGTTGATCATGACTGAGGTCGGCCTTTTGATGTGTGACCTTCCCGCACCCTGTGTTACGAACATACGCGTTCGACTATTATTTCGATCGTATTAAAATTTCGATCGTATTGAACGACGTACTCAGATTTTATCACAACTGAAGACCTGAGCGCAAAGAAGACCGTAAGTCTACTTGGCCCCTCCACATGTATACACTAAAGTTACGTATTAGTTTCTTAGGGTTTTATAATGTTTAATACATGTTCCAGGGTGAAAACATAATGAAAGGTTGTGAAAGATTTGTTTGGCCCCTGAACGTGTATAAAACATTACCAAACTATTCGAAACTACTAGTATATGCAACTTTAGTGTATACATGTTGAGGGGCCAAGTGGACTTACGGTCTTCTTGCGCTCAGGTCTTCCTACAGCACCTAAAGCCTTGGTTTTAGCAGGGTATGCTATTAGTGTACTGAAGTATATCAATCGTGAAAAAACAACTTTGAAAAACATTGAGGGCGTCCTCCTTAGAAAATGTTACAATATAGCTTTGATTTTGTTCAACATGTTCAATGTTTCGTAGTCTTTTATCATCATAAACGGGTATAATGGTTATATATATTTTTTATTTTTACCTCTTGGTGCTGGTATAATCAGGTATAATAGACATTAGCATGCATGATAGACGCTCTGTGAATTTGTGCTTGCTATATAAAAGTTATATTATTTGCTGTATATTGATTAATTTTTTGATTTTTGATGCTTACTACCTGCATGTAGCTAATTTCAATTAGTTGCTGTAATATATTTTCATTGTTTATCCCTGAGGAGGGGCAGTTTATCCAGAGATGCCACTTTTGAGGTTTTAGCCTGAATTCAGTTTTTTTGCGAGTCCAAATTCACGCAGTGGCGTCTCTGTATAAGCTCAAAAAGTCGGTTGTATCTTTATTATTTTACTTTTGTCCATCCATGTGGTTTGGATTTTTACTATGTGCAGTGTTTGTGTACACCGCCATGGTTTACATACTGCATAATAGTTTTTATCATTTACATTTATTTCCCACATGAAGTTGGTATACCTGGTTCGAATCTTTCTGTTTTTATATATTCTAGGTGTGTGTTTCATACCTCGTCTTACTTTGTAATGATATAGTTTGTATTTTTACCCATTTGGTATTAACGAGAGCCCTTAATGTACAGAAATGCCACTAGAGTGCTAACCCTTTCAGACCAAAGTAACATGAAAGCAGTATAAAATGATGAACATAATTATGGGCAGTTCCAACCGCATCATTCCGCAACGCGAAGTTTGCATATATGCAAATTAGGTAATTGGGGTGGTTTGGAAAAGTTTCTCCTACATTAACCATTCACTTACCAATAAATAGTTATGCTATTCATCTACATGTTTGGCTGCTGTATTAAATAGAAATTCATACACAAACTTTACGTTGCGGAATGATGCGCTTGGAATTACCCACATTTTAACATGTTTAAGGGCTTCTTTCTGACCCTTTGAAGCTGAATTTATGCTCGATCACAATTTCAAAAAGTGGTTCACATGCATACGCAGTGTACAAAAGTACGTCGTTTTGTTATATGCACTTCGCGATTTGTTCTATTTGCAAAAGCAATCGAGTATAAATTCAGCTTAAAATTATACCAAAGGAATATACTTTTCGGTACAAAGTGTAATGTTGGTGCTTATTAACTTTTCTAGGTATCCCTTTTGATCCTTGGTATGTTTTGTACCGGGGAGGGGGGGGAACCTCGTCCGTTAGAGACAATATTACCTACTTTATTATGTTTATAATGATATAATAGTTTGTATTTTTACCCATTTGGTGTTATTGACATCATTTATGTACAAAAATGCCACTAGAGTGCTAACCCTTTCAGACCAAAGTAACATGAAATCAGTATAAAATGATGAACATTTTAAGAGCTTCTTTCTGACCCTTTAAAGCTGTATTTATGCTCGATCACAATTTCAAAAGGTGGATCACACGCATGCACAGTGTACAAAAGTACGTTGTTTTGTTATATGCACTTCGCGATTCATTCTGTTTGCAAAAGCAATCGAGTATAAATTCAGCTTAAAATTATACCAAAGGAATAATTACTTTTCGGTACAAGTGCTTTATAGGTCTACATGGAATGTGGGTGCTTAGTAACTGTTTTATTGTAAAGGAGTGAAAACAAAACCCTTTCAAGAGACAGTGGCGACGCTAGGGGGGGCAGGGGGCATTTTCCTCCAATATTTTCCCCGTTTACCCCCCTAAAAAAAAAAAACACGTAAATTTCCACCTGTAGCGGCAATTTGGCGCATAATTTGTCGACCCCCCTGAAATTCCTTTGGCCCCATGCCCCCCCGAAAAAAATTCCTGGTGCCGCCACTGTCAAGAGATGATATGGATGACTCTTTGGGGGTAAAAAAAGTATGATATGAACCTTTATTTTGTGATGATGATATTCCGCTCTTTTGAGAGTGAACATATAGCTGTCGCATTTTATTTAGAGTGACATATTTTTACAACTCCAAAAGGGAGTTGTCCCCAGTGGCGGTTCTACAGGGGGGGGCAAGGGCCCCAATATATTTTTCTTGTACCCCCAGTTTGCCCCCTCCCCTCCACTTTTGTGGCAAACCCCAAAAAATTACGTAAATTTCCACTTTTTGTGTCAATCTTGCGCAAAATTTGTCGATTTTGCCCCCATTCACTTTGCACCCCATGGCCCCCGAAAAAATCCTGGTGCCGCCACTGATTTTTACATATCCAAAAAGAGTTGTCCCTACTTTCACTCTTCACTCTTTTGCATATAGAGACGACCTTTTACGCCAAAGGAATATAATTTCGGTGCTTTATACCTGTGATGTTTGTAAATGCAATGTATTCATCGTAAGTCCAACATTTTAATATAACCTCCTAATATACCAAAGGGTGTGTGGGGGGTAAATGTGACGAAATTTGAAAAACTGAACGAAAATGTGGCAAAATGGGAACGGAAATAATGGGGACAAATATTTGACTCCCCGCCACACAAACACACCCCAACATCCACTGAAAGGCGGACTATACGCTGCGGTGCACGGGGTGCTGCAAGACTCCTGAGTTTTATGTGATAATCATTATTGTTGCGAATATGCTTCTTAACTAAGGGACCGTTCACAAACACTTGTTAAGGGGCCTGATGCAAAAAAAAAAATTCATCGCGAAATTTTTCGCCCCCCTTCAGATCTCAAAAATGCCAGCCCCCCCCCCCCTTTTGACATGAAAACTATGGGTCAACCCCATATAGAAAAGCATATAAACTCAATTTTTCCAGGAAAATTTGTGGTCATTTTTTCAGTCCCCCCCCCTTAGGAGGGTCAAAATCTTTAAGGGCCCCCAACAAGTGTTTGTGAACGGCCCAAAAAGCTGTACTGCAACCAGTATTATACGGTAAATAATTTAAGAAAACACACGTTCACGATTTATAATAACATACCAATGCATAGCGTATACATGTCATCGTGATAAATGATCGGCGGGCCGCGTAATGCCGAATAACGATACTGTAATCCACCCCTTTGTAATATGTCACGAGAAGTGTCAAGTTGACGATTCGTCGAGTAACGACCAAGGCAAACCTGCTTTGCACTATAAAAAAAATTATGTAGTCAGAACAATACAAAGGGCATGAACGGTTTACAGTTGTCTACTATTCGTCAGTATGTGGTGATCACATTAATGTTTATTCATAACCTCATGAATAATTAAGGGATTCGGATAGTTGTCTGCTATTCGTCATTTTATGACGTGGTGATCACATTAATGTTTATTCATAACGTCATGAATAATTAAAGAATTCAGACACGGTTTATAATTATTTGTCTTTCGTCAGTATGTGGTGATCACATTAATGTTTATTCATAACCTCGTGAATATTTAATGGTTTCGGATACGATTTGTAGTTGTCTGCTATTCGTCAGTATGTGGTGATCACATTAATATTTATTTATAACCTCATGAATATTTAAGGATTTCGGACACGGTTTATAGTTGTCTGCTATTCGTCAATATGCGGTGATCACATTAATGTTTATTCATAACCTAATGAATAATTAAGGAATTCAGACACGGTTTATTATAGTTGTCTACTATTCGTTAGCATGTAAGTTATGACCACGTGGACATCTCTTTTCGCCTAAAATTCGACATATCATGAGATTGGTGCTGATCACTATACTGATCCAAAACATTGTAAAGTACTAAGTTCTTACACTATGTAGCCTTCTTTTTCAAACTGGATGATATTGATATTAATCAATAGTCCAAGTTATGTAAGTTCCATATAAATATGCAATACCATATTAAAGGGATTTTTAGGCCAATTGTAAAATAAGAATAAAATAGGCCTCGATTTTACGCTTTGCCTAATATCCTTTTTGTCGCTCAGGAGAGTCATCACTTTCTGAGCAATATTATTTTTATTAAACCTTCTCGGAAAATATTTTTAAAATATTTTTAAAAGAATCTTAAATCCAATATATTTTTAAACATATTAAATGTATTTGCTGGGTTACGGGTATAATTGTTTTATAGTTGGTAGTTGCAGCATCCATCTCAATATTGCAGGGTTTTTTGGTTATGTGATGTGGGTTTTTGGGGGGTGAGGGTGGGGGTTGGCCCCACATACCTACAACAATATGTCGTGTGGGGCTAAAGCAGATCTTTTGCTCGGCTGTCCGGGCAGCTAGCTGGTCGGGCGTGGGACCAAAAGTCATTAATCCACTCTGCAGCTCAAACGCAATAACCGATCACCATCAAACTTATTCAAACGTGATAGGGTATGGTGTATAGTTTCGTGTCATATTACTTGTATAGTTTCGTGTCATATTATTTGCATATGAATGAGCATATTTGCATATTTTGCATGAAATGCCATTAATCCACTGTTAAATTCCATTGGGCTATTCCAGAAATTAGATGCACGCCCCCTATAGAGGAGTTCGTATTTCCGAACATTTTGTTCAGACATGATTGTTGCATGATTGTCCAGATTTTTAAAGTGTCCAAAGGCGAAAAAAGTCACCAGAAAACTATAGTTCAAAAATGAACATCCTCAATTTGAGAGGCTCATTTGGATAATTCCATGATTTTTGGCAACTGGAATTCCAGTCGTTTTCATAAACCTAACTTGGAAATCAAGACAGTTCTTTTATTGAAAAGTTACTCCTCTACAGGGGTGTGTACTTATTTTCTGGAATAGCCCATTAATCCAATTAATTTACTATGCAGCTTAAACGCAATAAGACTCAGCTTCAACTACGTGACAGGGCATGATTGCGTCATGTGTTGTATTGTTTTATTTATTTATTTTTATTTATCTATTTATAACATTCGGCCGAAGCCAGGCTAAGCCCATTAATGCTCAGAGGCTTTTATGTCGTGTTATTTATATTATTTTTTTTGTTATTTGTAATAATGAATATTAATGACTTCATTTGCATATTTTAAATTTACAAACATGTTATTTACACACCTTTGTTATGGGTCATCTAAATTATGAACCACGTAATTCTAATATTGTTGAATGCTTCTTAGTCCAATACATTTTGCACACATTTTGTATATAATTTTATATTAGGTATTATAGGCTATATTATTATTAAGTTTAATTTGTACACATTTTTGTGTTTGCTTTATTTACTTGTTATACAACATGTTATAAGTGAATAAAATATTATGTTTAATAACAAGCAGAATAATGGTAAGATACTGTACTGAACCCTTGTCTTTGATCTACTTACAGTGTATGTTCCTAACTTCATTCTCTTAAATTGCCCGATTGAATATTCAGTAAAGAAGATTGAATTTTCAATCTTTTACCGTCCCGAATTAGGTTTCGACTGTATTCAATCGAGTGGTTTGAATTTTCAATCTTTTTTTTTTTTCAATCAAAACGAGTGATACTCAATTTTTTATCGATTAAAGTTATTAGGGGCAAATCTTTTGCGATTGAATTTTCAGTAATTGATTGGTTGATTTTCATTGTTTTTTCAATCTTTTGAAGACTGAATTAGGAACAAATCCTTTCCAATTGAAAAAAGATTGAAAATATTCACTCTAAAAAAGTTTGAAATGTCACTCCAAACATATATATGCAACACATGCCATGTGACAGTACACTAGGAGTAACACAGAATTGGATAGTGAAATCGGTCTACAAAAGAGTAAGAGTCAAACCCCCCCAAAAAAACCATTTCAATCTATTTTTCAATCTACTTAAATTGATTCCTATATCATCAATTGTTAAAAGATTGAAATATTTCAATCGGCAAATTTAAGAGAGTACAACTTGAGGACTACTGCCTTTTCGAACCGGGGGGGTCTCTTCAAAAATAATTGTACGGGGATGTGCCACGCAGACTTTCTTCGGATGCTGACTTTCTATATAGGGCCTACCTCCTTTTTGCTACCCATCAGTATACCCATTTTCAACAAAAATCATCCAAATTTGCCTAATTGGGCGCTTTTAAATAAGGGCACTTTTGCCAATATTTTGCGCATTGGTCTTCACTGAAAAGCCACCCATCGATATATCAAAATCGCTGAAAAGGTAGCCTACCCCAAAATCTCCGTTTACCTTCAACCAGCTAGAAGAGACTCCCGGGCTTTTCTGATTGGTTAATGACGATTGTTCATTTCAAGCTCTCAAATTTGTCCTATGGAACCCAATTGGTTCTTTAACGAACCAAAAATAGTTCTATATAAAATCCAAGAGTCTGCTATAAGTAGTAAGCGTGTTTATTAATAGGCCCTACTCCCATAATCTACTACATGTACAATCCTTCTCTTTTGAAGCAGGGGATAAATTCCTGAAACGAAGACCTGCAATCATCAGTGGCGGCGCCCCACTTTTGAGCCCAAACCCCAAAATCACGTCGCGATAATTTTGCGCAAAATTTGTCGACCCCCTCCCACCGAAATTCAACCCCCCCCATTCCTGGTGCCGCCACTGGCAATCATTCAATATAAGCCGACATATTATTTACCCTGCGCACAAGTATAACACTATTAAACCCTAATCTTAACCCAACCTAATTACAACCCTAACACTATAATCCTAACCCGCCCTAATCATAACCATAATCCTAACCCTAACTTAACCCCTAAAACACGGGGTGCGCAGGGTGAACCAGAATTGTACTCCATTATTTTTCTTGGAATTCTTAAATGCAAAACTCTCGACGTAGGTTTTTTTTTAAAGAGCATAATTACGTTGCGTTGTACGCTCTAAATATTATTCCTGCAATTATTGCGGCAATATGTATACAATAATAGCAATTAACTTCCATCCAAATGGAGACAGAAAAATATAACAAATGCAGCGGATATTTTACTGCAAACAACAAAACCCAAAAGTATATTCACCTCATGACGTTATATTCAGAGCTATTCAGTGATGGCTAGGGTATTAAAAAAGGGCAACACTACCAATTCCCAGCTGCAACCAAAATGATAATAATAATAATAATAATAATAAACATGTTCACTACAATGACAATTGTTTCGCTTCACGCTTCAGACCATAAAGATCAACAATGCATGGTGACTTTTCACGGTGATTTAACTAATTTGGTAGTGTTTCCCGCCATGACAGTTCCCGCCATTTGCAACAAAAATATTACCAATTATTTATTCTCGATTTCCTTATGCCTGGTAAAGAAGACGTCAATTGCTTCAAAAGCAATACCATCGTAATTCTTTTGTGTGCAAAAGCAAGCGCCAAAAAGGCCTTAGGGACCGTTCACAAACACTTGTAAGGGGGGGGCCTGATGCAAAAAGGGGGCCCTGAAAATGTTTGACTACTCCTAAGGGGGCCCTGAAAAAGATGACCACAAATTTTCCTCGAAAAATTAAGTTTATATGCTTTTCTATGGGGTTGACCCATAATTTTCATGTCAAAAAAAGGGGGGGGGCTGACATTATTTGAGGTCTGTAAATGGGGGGAGGCCGAAAAATTTTCGCGATGAAATTTTTTTGCATCAGGCCCCCCTACAAGTGTTTGTGAACGGTCCCTTAAGGGTGTGTTACATGGTAAATTCTATACAAATAAACACAATTTCATGAATGCAATGTAGTTTTTAAAGTATAACCGAGCACTCTAAGAAATAAAGGTTCTAAATAGAACCTTTGTTGTCCTCTCAGGAGAACCCTCTCAAAAAGGTTCATGAATTTTGAAGAACACTAAAGGTTCTCCAAAGAACCGAAAACGGTTCTGTATCAACATTTTTGGGGCCCTTTGTTGACGGTTTCGGCCCATTGTTGGTTCTTTAGAGAAGCTCCAATTTTAGAAACTTTTTAGAACCTTTATTTCTTAGAATGAGCAAACACAAAACGTTTTCGAAATTCTTTGCAAAAGGTTAGAAAAGGTTGCCAGAAACGGTGTTTATATGTCGGCTTATACAAAGAGTACATTGTGGGTATAAAACGTTTTCATAACACTGATTCAAAACATTCATTATTACGTAATGTTGACCAAATATTTAGCAAAAATTGGTTGAAAAATATATTTTACAATAACATTTTGACAACACTTGAAATATTTTGTTATAGTGTGTTTTTATAGAAAACGTTTTAAAACGTTTTCATGGCCTTTATATAACCCGGCATTTAATGTTATTAAAACGTTTTTACCAAAACTCAAATATAAAACGTTTCAAAATTGTTTTTTGTTTGCTGAGATTTTTTTTTTCCAAATTCTTAATTTTGATCAATACAATGTACTTTTCCATGGTCATGTTGCTGTATTGGTTAAATGTGTTTGACCTCAAAGCACACAAGGTCTAAACAAAGTTCCATTGTCTTCTTACTCTCCTGAGAAGGTTAAAGCTGGGTAACCTGATTGAAAATCTCATCCCCCACTTTACCTCATCAAAATGCTGATTTTGGTATCAGATGAAAGCTCATATTTTTCTCAAAAACATATTGAAATTTGGCATTCCAAATCGGTGTATTTCCGAAGAAATCATCAAAAAACTGCCGAATTAGTCTAACTGATAGACACTGTAGACTACCAATATCACACTGTATAAATGTCGGTAATTCCATTAGGAATTAGTCACATTTACAAAAAACTTTTACATTTTCTTTTTGCATGAGTGCTTGAAAGGGATGACATTTTATGTTATACGTAAGTTTTAAAAAATTTGATTTTCCAAATATATCAGGTCATCTTCCTTTAAATGCTGATTTAGATTGGTACTGCCTTTGCTGTAGGTTTGTAGTTCGAATCCCTTTCAGTACTATTGCACAATGCAAAGCAAGCTCTTCCCATGTTTTCTGTCAGCAAAGAAAGGGTAATGGCCATCAATTCGCAGAAAAAGTCTGATTTTTCTGTATTCAAAATATAGGTACCAAATTGAAACTAAGGTACTGCTATTATACGTATAGAAATGTAAGAAAACAACTGAGATAATAATTAGAAAAGAATGAGAAGAGGAAAAGGAATAAAAGCGAGGACTTAGAGCCAGAACCACCCATGTCCACTTGTTTTCTCAATTACATTTTACTAATTGCGGCAACAAATGGACGGTTAATTATGCCCTCCATATAAATGCAAGTGACTTTTGGGTATAGGGTATATGCATGGTCAGTTTAACGGTTATTTAGATGCAAGTGACCATGCATATACCCCAAAGTCAGTTATATTTTCTTATGGAGGGCAGAATTAAGCATCCATTGTTACCGAAATAAGTAACGTGTAATTGAGAAAACAAATGGACATAGGTGGTTCTAGCTCTAAGCCCTCGAATGATACTGGCGATAATGATAATGAAGATGAGTAAAATTTCACTCTTGCTTATTGTGATCACTTCATTGGAGTGACATTTCACTAATTTCAGAGTGAATTGCGCTCCTTATTCACTCCTTCCAGAGTATGCCAGTTGAAATCTACACTACCCCTTTGGAAGATGTAAGAAATATCTCCCACAGGGGGAGTATGTTTTTCAAATATAATTGGTCAGGGTTAACCATTTTGAAACCCACACCCCCTTGTATTGTGGCTTTGATTTTGATGTATATCTTCTACAACTGGAGTGAGTATTTCAAATCGGAAGTTACCCAATTGTCTGTTCTATTTGAAACTCATACTCCCTCTGTGGAACACGTTAGCTAAATCTTCCACAGGGGTAGTATGAATTTTAAATGGAATAGCCCAATTTACACAATTATCACTCTTGACATTTCACTCAGAGTGATCAATTAAGGGATGGGGTATGAACGTTTGGACAGTATTTATTGTGGGACATTAGAGCACATCAGACATATCGAATTGAATTCTGAATACGAAGAATGTCCTTCTGATATCAAATAGTTTTGATTTTTGAAATTCACAATGTAATACACATTTTATGGCAAATCATTAAAAATTGATATTTTTGATATTTAACAGTACTCGAAGTAAACTTTGTAAATCTGATGATTTATATTTGGTATATGTGAGAATTGGGATGAAAAGCCGACGATCAATTGAAAATTTTGACCTTTCGTATTGAAGATATGGATTTTTTTCCCAAAACACAAAAAAAAATAGGTCTTTTTTGGAAAAAAAAATCCATATCTTCAATATGAAGGTCAAAATTTTAAATTGACCGTCGGCTTTTCCTCCCTGCTACATACACTTTAAGAATATATCATTAAATTTATAAAATTTACTTCGAGGACTGTTATATCTCAAAAATGTGAAAAATATCAAATTTTATCAATTTGTCATAAAATTATTATTATATCGTAAATTTCATAAAATAAAAATTATTTGATATCAGAAAGAAATTCTTCGTAGTCAGAATGCAATTCGATATGTCTGATGTGCTCTCATGTCCCACAAAAAATACTGTCGAAACGCTCAAAACGCTCATTCCAGTTCCCTTAAGAAATCTTTATTCACTTTCATTTTTTATTCTCTCCTTTACGTGGTTATGATGGTAATGATGATGATGACGACGACAATGACAATGACGACGGCGATGATGATGAATCTTCCGTTGCGTTTTAAGGGCTATGGTATTAACGTTTGGACAGTGTTATTTGTGGTACATGAGAGCACATCGACATAGCGAAATGTCCTTTTGATATCAAATAATTTTGATTTTTTTTTTAATTCGTGATATAATACAAATGTTATGTTTCTTAAATTTTTGATATTTACAGTCCTCGAAGTAAACTTTCTAAATCTAATAATCTGAATAATATGTACTTAAAGTGTATGTAGCTGGGATGAAAAGCCGACGATCAATTGAAAATTTTGATTTGACCTTTCGTATATGGATCCCCCCCCCCCCAAAAAAAAGGTATTTGGGGGTAAAAATGTATATCTTCAATATAAATATTTATATCAACATTTTAATAATTTGTCATAAAATGTCATTATCACGAATTTCACAAAATTATTTGATATCAGAAGGACATTCCTCGTATTCAGAATTCGATG
>NC_092647.1:9811830-9833112 GCF_039555335.1 Amphiura filiformis
CAAAAAAAATTGGACAAAGTGGTATGCAAAATGAAGGGGCAAATCTTCTCGTTTTATTGGTGGCATCGGTATCAACGTAGCTTACATGCTTTTAAAAGTAGAAGCCAAAAGGTGGTACATCACTGATGATTTAAATTCACTTCATTTTGGAAAGCTTAATATCAACGGATTTCGTTAAAATTTTGGATATGTGTTGCTAACACGTTAGGGAAATAAAGTTGATATGTAAAATGGGAATAAGTGGTTCCTGATTTCTTTTATGACTTCATGAACTTGGTGCTCCACAACTATCAAAAAAGGAACTGGTTAAAATGCTTCTATTTTCAATGTTGAGCTATATTTTGTATTTTTAACTTGCGACATTATTTCACTGAAACTTAATTAAGCCATAGGTAACAGGTTACCACAACCATACTACAGCAATGTTGAAAAAATTGTATTTCTTGTCACCTATACCACCATATTGGGTAGTTTTCCGTAAGCTTAGCTTTTGTGATTTTGGTAACTATTTTATATTTATTTGTGAAATCCATCTCAACTAAGCATTCTAAATTGTACTCACCATTTACATCCCAAGGTATATTAGTATATCCACCTTGCACTTCTCGATATATATCCAGTTAAAGACAGAATATCAAAATTATTCCTCATTATGATACATTTTGTATCACAGACTCTCACATGTGTATTCAAAATTGATGCTTAAATTTGACCTGAACCAATTGACCTATAACCTGACATACTGTGACCTAATAGCCTTTTCTTCTCCTAACAACACATCAATAACAACATCAATATCAAATTGACTAATGACTATGCATCTATTGTGTAAGTGTTTATTTAATTTATTCAGTGTTATATATTTTGCAAGCACCACTAGATTTTCTATAGAGAGTATAACAAAGGATTTAATGTATTCTATTCATGTACCCTACTTGAACATGTGAAAAGAATAAATTATGGTTTGTTATGAAACACGCATCTGAGTTACCAGGATACGGTAAACAAAAAATATATAGGGCTAAAATGACTTACTATACAATGGTTTAAAAACACCTTTTTTATTTATTTTTTAATTTTTTTTATAGCATATATCGCCTCGCTATAAATGAAAAAATATGTTTTTAGACCAATCAAACCAATATATGGGTGTAGTATGCCCTTAAACCCACCGAAAGTCATAATGAAGCAGCCAAAACAATACAAGGTTAAACATGGAAGTTTATAACAACCTATTATAATGACCTAAAGGAAAAATCATTTATGGCAACAATGAGCCTTGCATTGTAAGTCATGGTTAAAATGTGTTGAGTACCCACCCCACCCCCATAGGCCTACATAATATTACATACCGGTACCTTATAATATTTATATAGCACGGCTATAGCTATAGCCTACATTTAGAAAGTAGGTCCTATAGCGCTAAATTATGACAAATAGGCCTACAAAACCCGAACGCAAGTCTGAAGGGTGTAATGAAAATGCCAACCCGCGATGGGGGGGGGGGGGCATAAAAATTCACATGCAGATAGGAGGGACAGAAAATTAAAATCCCCTTTAATAACACGCGAAGGACCTCATCCTAGGTAAATAAACAAACAAACAAACAGACAAAATGGTTTTCATAATCATGGAATCCATAGCCCCTATAAATTGAAATTGCAGGCTATCACGGGAGCAAATTTCCAAAATTCACCTCATTTACCAGAATTGGGGATTTGGGCTACCAAATCGCTGGTCAGGCAATCCTGGTTTTCAATGGAAAAGGGACCTGGTTGACAACAATTGAAATATCGATTATTTCTGCTGGTTGTTCTCGAGATAAAGTACTGAGTTTGACATTTTCGGAGCATGAAGGGAAAAAGGGTAAAATAAAAACGGAAATTCTGACAAAACTATAATATATAGACCCCACGATGTGCTTTACAGAGGTGGGAAATATCTTTCTTTAGCAAACTATATTAGTTTGAGACGCTAAAAAATGAATTCCGTAAAAAGCTCACGGGCGAAATGACAAAATATGATGCTTGAATTTTAACACCAGGATTTAAAAAAAATGTATATCCAAGCACTATGTCTTTAACTGACATTACTGAAGAAAAAAAATATTGCTTTATATTTGACCGAGAAAATAAATTTCATAGCAAAAAGGTGTATCTCTGAATTGTGCTGATTTTAACATGTATCGATCGACTTTTAGCGCGACTATGCATTTCTAGTAGTCCCGCGTCCTAACTGTATTGTACAACGCCATCAATCAGATGACCTAAATATATCACTGACAGTCGGTCATATAGATGGCGCAAATCCCCAGCGCAATGTCTCACTCAGTTTAAATTCATTATTTTGGAGTTTAAGGATACGTTCGATTTTACTATTTTCTGTCCACAAATTTGATGCATAGCCCCCTTTATAATGATCTGTTTCCAGAAATAAATATGGTAGGGGAAAAAATCACAATGCACCTGGTAAAGTCTAAGGAATCATATTTTAGTAATCGTTTTATTCTGAGCTAAATGGAAACATTATGCCTAGTCTTTGAATTTTGCTTTTTTTTTTAATTCGCCTTAAATTTGTTAAAATTTTGGATACGCGTTGCTAAAACATTAGAGAAATAATCAGTGCCGCCGAGACCCATATTACGGGCCCGGGGTATAAAATTAACGCACGGGCCCCTTTGATCAGCGACGTGCAGGACTTCATAAGTGTGTGTGTTATAGGGGGAGGGGCAACATTTTAAATTTGCAATTTGAAAGTGGCGTTTTGCTGGAAGATCAAGTTTCTCTGAACAACTTCGGCGCAAAGTGGAGATAATTTGCCAATTTCAATGCCAATTTTCAGCTAAAATCATCAAGTACGAACACTGAATGGGATAAAATGCGTTCGAAGCGCGCCAAGTGTGCAATCATGAGAAGCGACTTTTGCACCAGATTAAACTTCTTGGAAGACACTGCTCACGAAGCGCGAAAAAAAAAGCCAAATTCAAGCCAAAATGATCAAATATGAATGCTGAAGAGGACATGCACTACACGCGAAGCGCGCGAAACTCGCTAGACAGGCTATATGGATATCGAATGATTTTGTTACTGCGATCTTTGTTTCCATGGAGAAATGTGCCCGATAGAAGGTAGGCACATTTAATTGCATTTCCGAGCTTTTTCCAGTAACATTGGCAACTGGAATTTCAGTCGTTTTCAGGAAACAAACCTGGAAATCCAGATATTTTTTTTATTTAACATGTTTAAAATGTACTCCTATAGGGGTGTGCACTTGTTTTCTGGAATAGCTAATCACCAAATGGCAGAGATCTACTACAATAATGAGGTAGATAGAAAACAATGATTTTTTTCATTCATGAAATGGAAAGAATATTTTCATTCGTTGAAAAATGGCATTCATAAACATTCATTTTGTATATATTATTCAAAAGGCGCTCCATGAATGTGTGCCAAAAATCGACCCCTATCAGCTTGACAAAAATTGACCTCCCCCTGCTCCCCCATTTTACCCTCCCACCAGGGCTCATAAATTATTGCACGGCTCCTAATGAGGGCCCACTTATTGAAAAATTCTGATATGGGGATCTATCGGTTTTATTGACCCGAAATCCCGAGTAAAAAAATCAACTTTGAGAACTTGTAAAACTAGTTCATTGCACCCACCTCATCCCTTACAAAAAACCACTCTGATTATAACTCGCCAGCAAGAAACTCTAGAATTATTCAAGTACTCCGTCATCATGGTCACGCACAAAATGACCTGCAGGCGTAAGGGTAAAAATTGGGTCAAGTTCGTCAATATAACACATGTACAGTATGTACAGGCACTGTGATGTACAGGGAAGTGCCACTGGGTAGAGTGGTATGTAGATCATGGTTTGGTGGCGTGGAATGCTATATAGAATTCAATAGCCAATTTTTATTAATATATCCATAATAGACCGCTTTGAACACAGAACCCGAGACGGAATCAATCTGCCTTTACCCACAGACCCGGGGGGGCACTCCAACTTTGGAGGTGACGCTTATGTAGAGCTGTTAAGACCCCCTTTTTCAGCGGCGTCCCTGTCACCCGAAGACCCCCTATTTTTTCATTTGATCTGTGTGTTGTTCAATTTTAAGTTAACAGCAACTTTCATTTATCACTGATTTTGACACTTATTTTGAAAATTGAAGCCATTTAGAACTAGAAAGTCGATTTTTGAGGTTTCTGTTGCGCTGTTTCGGCTCTCACCCAAAGATTCCATTTAAAAAAAGGTCATGTTCTCACCCAATGACCCCATATTTTTTAAATTTTGCTCTCACCGAATGCCAAAAATCATGCTCTCACCCAATGACCCCATATTTTTTACATTTTGCTCTCACCGAATGCCCCTTAGTGCGAAAGCGCCCGCCCTACACCTATATCCATTTCAAATTGAAGTGCCCCCCCCACCGGGCCCACAGACCCTTCAGTCAGCTTTCATTTTATTCTAAGCCGGGATTTTAACTTTTCATTCACTTTCAATGCACTATATTTAAAATACAGTGGGGCCGGACCGTACAGTTTCACCAGGGATATGAAACATAAATATCACTGGTTTCACCATGCATGAAGCATCTTAATATAAGGGAGTGTTCATAAATATACTTTGGTAGGGGGGGCTGGGTAAAATGGAGCGGGGGCAAAAAAGTTGTAGGTGGACAAAAATGGGGGGGGGGGTCAAAAAGGTTTTTGCTCCTTAAAATAGAGGGGAGTCAAAAAAGTTTTTTTAACAAAAAAATACCAAAAAGAAAATTTTTGCGCGCGATAGAAAAGCCCCCTTTTACCCCGATCATGTGGGCAAAAATAGTGTAAAATTCATTTTTTTGGCGCGCTGCACGCGCTCATTTAGGCCTATCACATTTAACCCTTTTTTTTTTTCAAACGCAAAGACATTGTAAAGTCCTCGGTACAGTCTCTATAAGAAATTAAAAGGGTAGGCATATGTATGTATCCAACCAATAGGCCTATATCGCTGGTAAAAATGCTGCAACCGCCAATTTCTTTCGTCTTTGCCCCGAAATTTATATTTTGGGCCCCTGCAGACCAAGAAAGCTGCATGGCTATACGCCCATGTTAAACAATAAGCAATAATATTATACGCCCAGATGTTGCGCTAAATTTCCCTTTTTGGTGTTATTTTAATTTATTTAATTATTGATCATAAGAATGAAATATGTGTTTTCAAAAAATTAAAATGCATTAATTGAAATTAAACTTTATACAAGTCACAGCATGCGTATAAAACACCTTAAACTTGCATGTTTTTGGGAAATAGGCCTATATATTAAATAAATGTATAAACAAACATGTGGGGCCTACAATTGTTGACTGAGTTTGTTGGAGCAAGTTGTTTTTTAATCTCTTGACTTGAGGGGGGTCAAAAATTTCTGTATGTCTAAAGAAGGGGGTCAAAAAAGTTTCAGGTTCTCTGGAGGGAGCACAAAAAAAGGTTTAGAAAATTCCAATTGCCCAGTCCCCCACCAAAGTATTTCTGAACACTCCCTAAAGCAGCTCCGACTATACCATGTATGCGTATTCACCTTAACCTTGACTCCTGATCTGTATTATTATGTATCGCGTTTCGCGCTCAGCTCCGACTGTACGTTTTCACCTTCGCCTTGACTCATCCGTATAATAATGATAATTATTATGTCCGTTTCGCGCTCATTGAAAGTTTCAGCGGGAATTTTCGGATACAGGGTCACGACCCATGACTTGAAACGCTTCAAGTTGAGTGATCCCGTATGCCTATTATTGTTATTTATCCCTTTCATTGCTCAGTCACCGAATTTGGAATTCTTTTTTCAGGGTCTATATGATGGGGGGTCTCGAGGGCTTCACACCTTCAACTCGCAACGAATAAGTTAGTAACGCGCGGCCTTTGAGTAGGCAGGTCTATTAAAGCAGTAACAACTAACATAATCACGAATCGTCGATTTTTATAAGAAAATGTATATCGTATTCCATAAAATCGCTTGATTAGTCAGCATCCGGGGGCAGCATACATGTGGCTATTGCGATTCTAGCCAAACATTTATTGGCATAAATAAATTTCGCACACGGATGAGTTTATTATATAGCTTTTGAATGGAAACACGCACGAATATACACGGAACGTTCATTGGTTTGGAAACACGTGTATGTTGTATATAAACGTTCAAACCGGACCATAGGACTGACGTGAGAAGTGCTGCTTTAAAGTTACATTAAACATAGGCCTTCTCTGAAACATAATATCCCTGCTTGTAGTTTGGAAAATACAAGTGAAAAATGCACTTCGACGAAATCGTGAAAAGGCTTGGTGAGTTTGGTCGATTCCAGAGGCGAGTTTACTTTCTACTATGTCTTATAGCAATACCAGATGCATGGCATGCTATCGGATCTGTGTTTCTCACAGCAAATGCTGATCACTGGTGTAACGTACCCAGTGTACCTGGTCTCAACTGTACATCGCTGAATCTTACCGAATCACAGTGCATCGAAAAAAGAAGGAATCTAACTATACCGTATAAGATTACCGGTTCCACAGTAGTGTATGAGCAATGTACACGGTATAATGATACGGTGTACGAGGAGGAGATTTTTTACAACGCTGCGTCAAATGATAACAACACCGATGTTACATCACAGAGAGAGATTGTTGGATGCGGCAGAGATGGTTGGGAATATGATCGTTCACAATACACTAACACGGCCGTTACCGAGGTAAGATACCCACAAAATATTCCGGGGGGGGGGGGGTCTTCCAATAGCTTCCAATTCCCAAAACATTTTGTACGGTGATGTGCCAGTCAGTGCCACGCAGACTTTCAGCTGCTGATTTTGCCTACGCCCATCAGTATACATGCTACCAGTTCGATTCACAAAAACACCCAAAAAGCCCCCAAATTTGTCTGGGTGTGTTTTCAAATTTTGCGGATTATGGGGTCCTTGCACCTAGTGGAAACACCTGAAAAGACCCATGTTTATTATGGCCCAACTATAACCATTGTTGAAGTAGGTCCCTACATAGGGTCCTGTTCCAAACACTACAAAAATAAAGAATGTTGGCATATTGTTGAAAAATCTTTTGTTGATTCCAAATTATAATAGGCTTGTTCCCAGAAGGTCGCAAGTAAAGTCAACAAAAACTACATTCGAAAGTATAAATTTAAGGTTAGCAAGTTCTATTTTTAACTGTTGCGATTTGGTAGTTCACAGCATCTTGCGAATGGTAGTGAGCTTTTGCAAAAATTGCAATATTTCATAGCGAGCTAGTGTGTAGAAAAATTCAAATATCACAGATACTCTTGTAGGTCCTGTGGTTCTTGGGTCATGTTATAAAGAGGGCTGAAACAACAACACTTAATTTGTAAATGCATAACTTTATTCACAACAATAAATTAAGCCAGTTTTCAAAGTAGACCTATATGATTTGTAGAATGAACTTTTGCAAAACGTCAAAGTGTTATTTTTCAGTAATATATATTGATTTTGATAATTAAAATCGAGTTTTTGGCTGTTTCGACCAACAAAAGATCGTGTAGCCTTAAAGGTCCGTTCAGTGATTTGCTCATCCGGATGATGAAAATCATCAAAATTCAACTTTTGGCACCTTTGTTAGTGTCAAAGATGTGCTAACATACGGTAGCTTGCTAGTGAAATCGAAAGCCGCATATAAAGACAAAATAACTGTAGCATTTAGGCTACATGTATTTGGATGTGGCTTCAACTTTGTCAATATACTGCTCTTTTCCAATGTTTCATTTCAAAATAGTGACAATTTTAATGACTTACTTTTTCACATTTAGACAATTTATAACAATTTGATTTTTTTACATCTTCGCTCGCTCACTGAATAGGTCTTTAACAGTAGTGACCGTTTACAAGTGAACATACAAGTTACATGCAAGATAATAACAGTCTACGATACATTCAAATGTATTAGGCGCGTGTGAACAAGACTTGCGAGTAGGGGAGAGCGGGGAGTGTTCGCCCTAGGGGTAGGTTCGCCCACCCCTTGTTTCTCAGCACTACGGCTTTCGGGGGAATTTGATGATGGCAAAATTAGGTGACATAGGTCACTATAGACTTCTCATATTAGCTACGCGACATATAGGGACGTGTTCGTCGAACTGCAGCCAAAACAAAAAAATTACACCAAAACGTAATTTTTTCTTGCATTAATAATGTTGTATTATCATTGATACATAAATACAGATGGTTTTAATGGAAATCTGTATTTGGAACATATGGGATTTGTAAAAGATTTAATGCAGTTATAAACTCCTTATTCGATTTGTATTTTGCATACCCTGAAGAAAATACAAAAATGTGCACAAGGGGCACGTTCGCCCTTTTGAGGATGGGGCATGTTCGCCCCATATCTTCCCAGGCGGACTTACCCCCAAACTGGAGGGCGGACATGCCCCATTAGCGTATTATGCAAAATATTGATAATTAAACCATTAAACAAGGTAAAACTACTGAAAAGCATGTTTTTTTTAAAGTTATGTGGTATCAGTATTACTCATACCACCGTTTATGTCCTAATCCATAATCCCCCCGAAGTTGTAAACATGATACGTTTAAGCTCACTTTGGACCCCTACATTTTATCCTGACCCGACCCCTGCAACAAATTTAGTGATTCCCCAGAAGAGAATGAACGCCCTGTATACTCTTGCTAAATGTGTACATTGAATATGTTATTGTTACGCAATGTTTAAACCTTTTTTGTGATTAGGGTGAACTTACCCCACCATATGGGCGAACCTGCCCCAATATGGGGCAAGTTCGCCACTTTGAAAAACTTTTTGTTTGCTCTATCCTGTTGCTATTGTAAGGCCTATAGTTCTGGGATTGTGGTCGTATATAGCTAAGACATAGGGCTTTCACATGGGCTAATCAGGTCATCCCTAACTTTAACATTGACATCGCTAGGCGGGTCAGAAAAAAATAGGGCGAACACTCCCCGCTCTCCCCTATTCTCGCAAGTAAGCATGACCTTATGATCCAATCCTATTATTGTTGTGATTGTACTTTTTTAACCCATGAAGGACACCCCTAATTGTGAGTTGGCTTACAAGTTAATAAGTACCGTATAATTCATGAAATTTAATTGCTGGGTCGAAAGTAAGTTTCTGGTAATTCAAAACTCAAAAGTAGCCTATTTTCTAAACACACCGAATGCATTGATTCGTGTATTTTGTCGTCAATTTGCAGGCAACAGTACGAAGCAGCGAATACCCATGTAATGCCCGTATGATAAAAATGTCCAATTTGTTACCGGGCGGGGGAATATAGCCCAATATTCCCAAAATTTTTGGAAAAATTTGTAAAAATTAAAACAATTTGGGTTAAATTTGGTCGATTTTGACTTTTGGTATATCGCTCACCAACATCGCCTGGTAGGCCTACATGGTTAATATAAATTACTTGGTACAGCAGAGACACTACAATCAATACCCGGGATCGATACACGTGAATGTGCTATGCACGATTTGATATTCAGACCCGGATTCAGACGATAAATCTTTGGATACCGGGGTAGAAAATGATGAATATCTCCCGTAATTTTTTTATTCTAAAGAAGCCATATTTTTTCTTTGCACTTGAATATATGTGTTGAAAGGATATGATAGTCGTTAGCTTGCGTATTGCGAAAGAACCGTGCGTATTGAGCTCAAAAACATTCTAAAATTCTGATTATTCGAACTATAATAGCGCAACGTAGGCCACTCGTGGAGGCAGTCTAAAAGCAGATGACCTCATGGCGCATACCATGCTCACTCACACACAGAGAGGTCAGTCACCGGGCTATTGTCAATAGCCTTAGTCGGATGTCCCTCAGCCCATTATGCATCTCAAAACTATTAAACAGGTCAGAACAAAATGACCATGCATGGCTGTGGATTCAACCTACCATAGCATTTCTGCCATGAAGATATCGGGGCGATGACACTGTGTATCGATGGGTCAAAATTTCTTGAAAAATTGGTAGGCATATATTGCATTGATGGGTCCACTTTTAAATTCTCAGGCGCACCGACCATAATTGTGGGGGGGCGGGTCTGATTGGGGGCACAAGCCGTTGTTTGGCAGTTTTCCTATTGGATTTTTTAAATTTTGCGATCGATTTTCCATGATGGGATTAGACGGGTGATAAATTTAAATGGTCTACTACAGTAGACTAGATCAGAGGTCAAGGTCTTGAATAAAGGTTAAGTTTAAGTCCGGCCCGGAAGTACGGAGAAGGAGCACGCTGCGCGTGAATTGAAGCAATATTCACTAAACATATGGTGAAAGGAAACGCAATTATTAAATGGAACAAAGGGTTCAGCGATCGAGATGCTTGTTTGGTTCAGTAATTTTGCTGTAATTTCCTTTTTGTCTCGACACTTTCAGTTGTTATTTATATTAGAATATTAACGCCAGTGTGGTATTTGCGAGGGTTATACATAGAACTAGCCCCGTTCACAAACCGCGACGCCCTTCGAATATATACTATTGGACCTTTTAAACACACAATATCCGAGAACCGCTAAAATCCACTAACCGCTCCACCCTAACCAGTCACAGGGTTTAGCAGTTCTCTGGATATAGCCAGGTTTTATGATATAGCATGGTTTTGGATCACCACAGTCAAAAGGCCCTATAGGGCTACCTCGAATAGTGGCAATTGACAATTTTTTGCAAATTTTTAAAAAGTTTTGCACATTTTTGCCCAGAAAGTTACTTTTTCATGGTCAATGACACCCAATTTTTAGCGTTCCCACTATGAATGACCCGGGTGAATGACCCCCATTTTCTTGGGGCCCACATTGAATGACTCCCTTTCGATAAAAATCCCCACCGCGCCGATCTCCGCGGTATAGGCCCAGGTACGTCACTTTTATATTCGAGTGCCCCCCCCCCCACCCATGTAGGACGGTTCTCCCCGGGTTCTCGCACCATACAATATTCAAATCTATAAGTGCCATGTTGCCAAACCCGCGGTTTGGTAGCACAATTGGGCGAGTTTGAAGATTCTCCCCGCGAATTTTACCAATGGTTAGGCGACTTTTCGACTTCTTTGTGGAACGCATTTTTTGTTGTTAAAAATGGTGCAGCTGCCATCGATCAAGTTTTCGTGATAATGCATCGAATGTTGTGATCGAATAGCTTTACCGTATGTCACAATTTATTGGCCCAACAATCGTTTCTTGCTGAGAGAGTTTGCTATAACTTCAACTTGCCCCAAAAATGCACCCATTCAATTGCCAATACCTGTTTCAAAAGTGATATACGAGTATCTTTCATAACCTTTGCCAGTTTATTCAGCGCAACTTCGAGGTATAAAGTAGGCCCAATGAACATGAAAAATGTCATACATGTACTATACACAATGGTACCAATAAGAAAGCTGAAATATTTCAAATATTTTGAGTTATACTATACTACTAATAGTACTAGTAGTAGTTTCCAATTCCACACCCAACTTGATTAGTATACTTATACAGGGTGTCCCAAAAAGAGAGGCCCTCATTGCGCCCTCTTTTTCGCCTATTTTTGAAAAGTTGATCAAATATATTTTGGTATTTAAAGAAACCTTTAATAATGTTAGCTTTAATAAACCAAAACAATTATTTCAATCGGCTTTTAAAGACAAGTACCCGTTTTTCACTCTGTCCACGGATAGCAAACCGAGTGGTTGGGATGGGTCATGCTGTGGAATGGCCTGCAAGATCACCAGACCTCACACCACTTGATTTCTTCATTTGTGGCAAAATCCAAGATCTTTGCAAACGAATTAGTATTACTGCTATATTCGCAAGTATCCGGCGCACAAGGCACGCAACGCAATTGATGCAATGAGGACTAATACTGAAACCTATATTCGTCAAGGAGGCAACTAGGTAGAAGGCAGAGCAGCACAGTAAACTCACTTCAAAAGAACCAAAGACAAACTAAACAGTCCTTTTCAGGGCTACCTTTTATTCCAAAAAGAGAAATGACTTATGTTGTCAAAAGCAAGAAACAATGAAGTAAGAAACATAATAAATCAAAGAGGCATAAAATAGCCGAGAAAAACATACTAGTAAGTAATTGCAAGTATAGCAAAAAGGTTCCCATTCTACATCAATTTCGCCCAAATTAATAACGCTTTTACAATATCCATAACCCATAAGCCCACCGGTAAAGCCCATTCCCTAAAATAAAGTTGTTATTTTATAATATTATCATCGAGGAATGTTTTATATTGATGCATGGTATCATGCACTTTTCAATCTTTCAAGTAGCCAAACCTCCTCCGTGGACAGAGTGGAAACGGGTATACATTTCTTTAAAAGGGCATATCTTCAAAAGTTATGAGCCGATTGAAATAATTGTTTCGGTTTATTAAGCTAACGGGTAAGGCTTCTTTACATACCAACATATTATACTTGGTCAACTTTTCTGAAAAAGGAGAAAAAAGGGCGCAATGAGGGGCCTCTTTTTTTTTAGACACCCTGTATAAATTTGAAATATCTTGACTGAGGTGTATGTAGTGTTTGTTGGATTTTAAACATGATTTGAAATTTGAAGTCTAAAATTGAACATGCAAAAATCAATTTTGATAATTCTATTTTACTCAAAAAGTGGAAATTTACGTAATTTTAGGGTTTGCCTCAAAAGTGGGGGGGCATATGCCCCCATGCCCCCCGTAGCGCCGCCATGGTGTATGGTCTTCTTAGCTTTTTTTCCTGGACCAAACTTTGGATGAATGTAATTTCATTATACTGACCCCAAAAATCTCTCAAATCCCTTGCGGTTGAATAAAGTACTTAGGGGCTGTGCAATAATTATGACCCCCCCACCGGCGGGGGGGGGGTCCGAACGGCTCGCCAAAAATCGGGACAAAAGAGGTTCTAAGTTGCACTTTGTTTCTAAGAATGGTACCCAAACGGTAACCCCCTACCCTTGATATTCTTTTATTAATTTGTTTTGATGTTTTTTCTCTTCCTTACAGTTCAATCTGGTGTGTAAGAAACAAGCCCTGCCTAATTTATCGCAGTCCATCTTCTTCGCTGGTGTATTGTGCGGATCGATCTTTTTCGGTACTCTCTCTGACTGGTGAGTATCTATGCCTTTGTCTCAAGCAGTAGTGGTTTAACTCCGTACCAGAAAAAGAATAGTTTGCAGTATCTGCGATGTCTGGTTATACTAGTATGTTACACAGCAAAGAAGAAGAGTGAACAGGATATAATGGCAGAAGATAAAAATTTATGACCACAGCTCAGAGGATCAAACTATTTATACTTAAGTATAAATAGTTTGATCCTCTGCACAGTCATATATTTTTATCTTCTGCCATTTCCTTTTGTAATTTTAGTGTCATAATGCGCTGCGCTCTTTATGTAACGCTATATGAATGCTTCTAAGCATATAGGAGTGGGTGTAGGCCTATGTGGTGTGCAGGGGTGGGGGTGTATCATTGTATGTATGTTACGTAGAGAAGGACTTATTCTTCACTTTTAGGCAATTTGTGTACACAATTTCAATATTTTACACTTTCGCTGGGATCAAAATAAGATAAGCCTTTAAATAACTAGGATGGTCGTCAGCTTGTATCGGCTTGAACTTTAATACCCTTTTTTCCTGTGCCATATGTAGTTCTGGTTTTAAATAGATTAATTAGTCTAATTTCTATGAAAACTTCTTAATGTACCTACCGGCTGTGTCATTAAATGTCTTCAATTAGAACAGTGACTTAGATTTAGACAGGGACTTAGCCAGGACTTTTTCAGAAGGGGGGGGGGGTTAACGGGGAACAGGCGTACTTCAAGGGGGCAAACATTGACGAAAATAGTCGATAATGGGCTAAAAAGCACACAAAATAGACCCAAAAATCTTAAAGGCGGCCAGCATCGTATAGGGGAGCAAGAAGGAAAGGCAAAGAAAAAGGAAAAGGGCCCGTTTCCCAAAAACAAATGTCCCCTCCCATTTTACCCTCCCACCATGCTTAATTGACATGTAGGCCTAGAGTCTCTCTAAAATATGTCTCACCGATACCGGGTCAAAATGTTTTTTCGTCTTTTCCCCGATATGTGCATTGTTGCCCCCCCACCAAGAAAGCTGGTTACACCCCTTCCTCACCAACACCAACTATCTATTATGTTTGCTGGTCAGTCATTCTTCGTATCGCCGAAATATTAAATAAGCGTAAATTATGATTAACTATTATGATTACCCCAAGTCAGGTTGGGCATGTTGAGTGTCAGTACTTTTATGCCGGGTCAGATGAAAGCCTATTATTTGTATGACCAGTCGGTCCATGCGGCCGGACACATAGGCCTACTCGAGTCTTGATGGGACCGGGCTCAATCAAAATTCCCAAACCAAGCTGTAAAACTCGTAGATATGCTGCAGGCCTGTATGAACACTCTAAGAAATAAATGGTCTAAAAATGTTCTAAAGTTGTTCTCTCTACGGGTTCTCTAAAGAACCAAAAATGGTTCCAAAACCATCGAAAATGGACCCAAAATGTGATACAGAACCGTTTTCAGTTCTTTGGAGAAATTATAGGGTTCTCCAAAATTAAAGAACCTTTTAGAGGTTAAAGAGGAGGGTTCTCTCCTGAGAGGACAAAAAATGTTTTGAAGAGGAAGAAAAACCAGCATTGAAGAAAAAGAGCAAGGATCAAGGAAACGAAATGTCACTCCGAACCAATAAAATGTTTGCTTTTAGGCCTTGGGTCGAGAAATCAAAAATTGGAAATTCTTATTTCCATGCCCCGATATATATACAAAGTCTATAATTATTTTTTTATAGCACCCCCTTAAAATTCAGCAAATTTTAATACTATAACACTCATTTATTAAGTTAATTTAGCTCGACACAATCAGGCCATTGCAAAACCCGCGCACAGCTGGCCTAATTGAAAGCTGTAGACCTTGATATTTAACTAAATAACACCACGGATTTTACTAAACAAATTTGTAAAAATAATATTAATTGATTAGTAATTTACGAATCACATTTTATAAAACATTATTACATGCGCCAGTTGTTTGAAAATATTAATAAATGTTCCAAAACATGATTGATGATGCTAGATAGGCTGGTATAATTAATACTGCATAATCTAGAGTTTTTTAATGGCGAGTTTTTTGTTTTGTTTTTGTTTGTTGTTGCTTTGTGGGGGTGTGGGGGGAGGGTGTTTTGTTTTCTTTTGTCTTGTTTTCTTTTTTTTCTTTTTTTTGTTGTTGTTGTTTTTTGTTAATGAACAGAAAGACACTCAGCACTTATTTTAACCTAACATAATAGAAATAAAACTAGAGCTAATTGCGCATACACATATACGCGACCTTAGCAATAGCTAATTACCTAGGCCTATAGCTAATTAGCCCAGCTATATAGCATGAATACATGTAAGAGGTAGTATATTATGCTGATTTTACTGAGAGGTCTTTTTTTGAAATGCACTATAACTTTGGAATTTGGCTAGAGACCAAGGTTAATTCGTTAGCTCACCTATAGCATATGCGAGTTCAAAAGGTCCAGTATATGTATAATTCATTGGAATATACATGTATGAACAGATGTTTGTAGTATTATAATTATAATCATAAATTATATTACATAATTATTTTCCATACTATTACAGTATGTGAAATCATTTTGATAAGGCCAAGTAAAATAAAAAACATGTTTCAAAAAAGGAGGAAGAGGGGATTTTTATTTTTTATCGTAAAATTGGTGCAAATACCCTTAATTAGAACTGTTTTAGCGCACACAATAATGCCTGGAAAAAGGAGGGGGCCTCTTTTTATATCGTGTTCGAAGAGATAGGCCTCCTCTAATTATCACAAAACCTTCCAAAAGTGTTTCTTGTATATTGAAAAGGCTATAGAAAGCATCTTTACTCCCAAGACATATTTTTTTTAAAGTTATAACTGAATTTCAAAAAATAAAAATATAATTGAAGAAACCTCAAAAAGGAAGCAGGAGAAGACGCGAAACATTATTTTTTATTTTGCCTATCCAAAAATTATTCAATATTCATGTAAATATTTCGGTGCAACTTTGGTCATGCGCTATTATAGTGCGACTTCCTAAGGTAATTTGCTACATACTGGAAGTAATACCTACATGACCTTTGACCCCAATGACCTTTAACCCAATGACCTTTGACCCCAATGGTTGTATGCAAGTAATGTCATGCTATAATTTGTGGAATGACTTAGAATTTTTAGTAACAGAACAGAAAATCACATCAGCCATAATGACCTTCGTATGACCTTTGACCTCAAGGCTAATGTATGTGTCAAGTGACGTCATCTTGCTGTGTAATTTAGTAAGGAGTAGTAGTTTTAGTAAAAATAATAGGAAATAACATTTTCGGCCATAATAACCTTTCCATGACCTTTGACCTTGAGTTGGACATGTGACATTTGTGCGACCAGCAATTAGTCCTGATGACCAAGGAACATTGTTGTACTATATATATTTGCGACAGCAGCAGCATTTTAGGGTATTTGGTCATATACCGGAAGTATCCCCTTAATGACCTTTGACCCCGATTCTGGACAATAACTTTTAGACACTGGGTATAGCTGATGCATGTACCAAAGTGCCATCATCGTGCTGTGTAATTTGTGGAAGGAGTAGCATTTTTAGTGAAATCACGTTTTTGGCCATTGGCCGGAAGTGGATGACCTTTGACCTGAAGTTGATCATGTTTCATTTGTCCCCCACCCAATGGTCCTAATGACCAACTATGGTCAACATGGCTCAAAGCATATGGCTACGGTGGCTCATTATAAGATTGACAGAAAGAAAGAAAGAAACAAAGAACTTGACAGAAACAGACCTTAGCAATTTTGCAAATTGCTAAGGAACAATTTTGCAAATTGCTAAGGGAGTGATCGTTATTTATGGCAGGGGGATGGGTAAATTTAGGGGGAACGCGAAATTTTTTGTGGTCTTGAGGGGAACCTGAAATTTTAGTTGAAACAGGAGGTGGATTGTTAAATTTTAAATGGAGAAAATTGGGAAAACAAGGGGGAACGCGAAAATTTTGAGCGGACACGAGGGGGGAACGCGAAATTTGTTGTCGATATTTTTGCCAAAACACCCATTCCCCCCCCTGCCGTAAATAACGATCGGTCCCTAAGGAACAATTTTGCAAATTGCTAAGGAACAATTTTGCAAATTGCTAAGGAACAAGCAATTAAACGGAAGTGTACATATCCCGACATACCCATCCACCTTTCTCCGCGCACTCCCGACATACCCATCCACCTTTCTCCGCGCACACACCCCAACACTCCACCACCACTATATATATAGTTCACACCAAAATGACCACTCAAAGCATGCACTCCAATTAGCTTTTAACTCATCAATAAATAACTCTAAAATTATAAGCAGTAGCCCTATAGCTATGCCAGTATGCAAAACGAGCCTGACGCTTTCTGTAATATCATTATTATGTTAGGGACCCTTCAATATTTACGCCAGGGGAGTGGGAGTGGAATCTGAATTGTTTTTGGGTCTTCAGGGGGAATCTTAATTTGTAGGGCTATTTGAACCATGCATGAAGGGGTAATATTAAGTGTTAAATGGAAAAAAAAGGGGGGTATAAAAATTTAGAGCGGACGCGAGTGGAGAACGCGAATTTTTGGTCAAAACTCCCACTTTATATTGAACGGTCCCTTATTTAATTTTCAATGTCAAAGTACTTTTGGTACATGTAATCAAAATCGGAATAAAACATCTGTCGCATGTCAGTCGCGTGTCCAGCCACGATTTGACCATGATGACCACTATAAATAGTATTTAATATAGTAGGCCCTGTGTTTCAGCATAGACCCTAGAAATTGTTTCAGTTTTCTCATAAAGCTCAAAAATGGACAGCTGATATGCATGATGACAGACATCCTTTGGCAACACATTTGCTACAGAAATAACATACTTCTGTCATCAGTTACATGACACTGAGAGACGCACCATTTGACTTAGCTAGGGCTGGAAGTTTTTGAAAAAAAAATCTTTCCCCGCTACATGTCATGAGAAAACTTCCCCACTATCACTAAGGCCAAGTAAAAATAAAAATTTGTTTCTCGTCCGGGTTTTTAAAATTGAGGAGGATGAGGGGCTTTTTATTTTCTATTTTTTATTGGAAAATGATGCTCAATACCTGTAGCCTATTTGGCACCATATTTTGGGTATTCGACATACAGATTGATATCTGAGAAAAAGGAGGAGGCCCTTTTTTATTTTATTGTTTTGAGGGGTAGGCCGCTCTAGTGCTCACAAAACTCTTCTTAAATGATGTATTATGCATTTACAACGCTGTAAAAAAGGTTTCAACTTCTGAAACATCTTTTCCAACAAGTTATAACTGAAAGTTTACAAAATAAAAAGAAATTTGAAAAATCTTCAAAAAAGGAGGAGGGCGCGGACGAGAAACATGTATTTTTTACTCGGCCTAATAAAAACAATCCCCACCTACTAACTATGCAAAGGCCTATGTGATTGTAGAATATGCTACAAAACACATTGCTATTGAGGTATAGCAATGTGTTTGGAGAAAACTGATTGAAAAGAATGTCCTTGTGAAATGCAACTCAGGAAGTATTCATTAATACTTTGGTAGGGGTGGTGGTAAAAAGGGAGGGAGACCAACAAAGTTTTGGACCTTAAAAGAGGGGGGACCAAAAAGTTTTAGGTGTTTCTAAAGGGGAGCCAAAAAGATTTTCCACTTTAAAACTCAAAATTTCCGCTCACTTTGCGCGCATTGAGACTCTCTATATCACTTTTAACATGGGCAAGTTTGGGTTTTCAGTGCTTTTGTTTTGACAAAATGATGGCACACATATCTATAAATTAATATAACATTAAAGATGATCAGCAACATGGCTTAGAAATACTGGCATTTTTATCATAAAATTTTATTATCTACAAAGTAGGCTACAAACATGATTATGCACCAATCTGATCAAAAACTGGAAAAATATACGTCAAGAAAATATTGCAAATAAATTGGATTTATTTGCACCGTAAACTGAACATTTCAGTTTACTAAATCTCATTGCGGAATTATTTTGTACACATAGGCCCATGTGAAGATTTATCATAGGGTAGAGTGGGTACAGGCCCAGGGGTCACGTTATTAGGGGACCAAAACTGGTGCCTGTGTACGTATATGTGATTTTGACCATATTAATCTCATATTTGACCATTAGCTTTTTGCATAAATAAGTAGTTCAAATTTTAACAATATTTGACCATTCAAGCTTTTTTTCACCCAGGCTTCAGCCCTGGGTGATATTACATTCAGTTTAGACCTTGTCCTTTGAACCCAAATTGGCTATTTTGAAACGAAGTAGCCAAATGCATTTGCTTCGTCCTCGTTAAAATTATTTTACAGGATAATGCAGAGTATCTAATGGATCTGCAGGCTACTAAAAAACTAACCTCACTCCCCATGACAAAATTCATAAAACTATATTCAGTAGAGCTTGACTTTACCCAGGAATGGGTGGAATATTAACCTCATTCAAGTCCCCATGACAATTATTCCTACAGCTGTTCTGTAGCCTATGAAGTTATTTTTTGACATATAGGGATGATGTTGCAATATGAAAGTTGACCGGTGAATGGCCATGGCCACTAATTCATGAACTTGGCTAGCTGGCTGGCTGGTCTGAGGTCACACTTCTTAAACATCTATGATTTGAATTGCATTGTTGTTCTCATCACAGACTGAATTAGGAGGAACCATTAGAAGGAATCTATTATAATCGGACACTAAATTAATTGTAAAAAATCCTCCTGCTCCCATCATGCAAGTTATTCCACTTAGACTGTTTGATATAGGCCTACTTTTATCAAAATAATTAAGTATTGATTAAGCATTTGCTAGTGAAACATTCTCACTCACAAAAATCACAGATACTCAACATGAGAATCTGTGCAATGTTTGACAGAGAAGGTCACTAAATCTGGCCGTCACAAGTTCATAATTAGTTTTGATTGATCTTCATGTACCAAATCATTTACTTTACATTGATATCCTAGCTGTGACCTCTGAGCCAAATGTTCTATAGCATAGTAACACTACATGCATTCATATATATACATTTATATACAAACATATTGGCATAATGGGGACTGATGTTCTCTGACTGCAGTCAGAGGGCAACATGTAGTACCAGTATGGCTAGTAGCATACAGGTAGTTCATATACTTAGGCCTATTCAGCAATTATATAGCTCAGTTGTGGAGTACTAGTTCTTTGGTTGAATCACCAGCTTCTTGACTGATCAGAAGACCTGTGTTTTATATAGGCTTACTGCATACACTGCCTACCTCTTTGCAGCTATGTGGAGCTAAGGTGGGGCAGTCCGGGGGGTTGTGCAGTCATGTGACCTCCACGGCCTGGGTATTCCCTTTTAAAGGGATTTTTATTTAGATTGCGCATTATGTACTATCAGTATCATAATAGCTATAGATCCAAATTATGCTGCTGTGCCTATGAACATCCAAATAAATCCCCTATTTGATTTATCCCTGTAAAATCAGATAAACACCCTGATTTGGGACAAATCTAAATTAAGTATAAAATGAAAAATTCCTTGTAGTAGCCTACTTGTATTACATGCGCAATTGTCCCACCGGGAATGTTTCAAAAATTTTCCTCCCACAATGACATGTGACCCAGATACCACACCACTGGAAACAACACTTTAAAGTACCGGTATAATGTTTTTTATACAATAATTATGCCTTATATGTTAGAAAATAATTATCAAGCACGAATCACGTGGTTTTATTTAAAACAAACTCATATTGACCATAAAAACGAATAAAAACAGTCGGCTCCCAACACGCGATATTCAAAATTCCCGCGCCGAAATTGTCTAAGTAGGCCTACAATGACGTAATGGGTATTTGAGCTCAATTGTCGTCAACCTTCGTTGTATCATTGCACTAGACAATTTCGGCGTCTATGAATTTTGAATATCGCATGTTGAGAGACGGATGTTTGTATTCGTTTTTATGGTCACTAACACCACGTGATTCGTGCTTGATAATTATTTTTCTTACATCATATATTAAGGCATAATGTTGTGATTGCCGGAGACTTCCTTTAAATATTTGATTACAACACAAAATTTTGCGTACCTAGATTATTTTCAGTCGACACTCCCTGGGTCGACACTTCAAATTTCATCAGCAGGTTAGGGTTCAGCGACCTTTCAGACAGTTGACCCCAAAATTGGGTCGTTAGGGTTATCAGCGACCTTAGACT